>NC_030684.2:12917686-12935186 GCF_000004195.4 Xenopus tropicalis
TGGGGCTGTGGGATAGCAGGTATAGTAGGGAGAGATGGTGCCTATAGTAGCAGCGGGGGGATAATAGCCTCTGGGAAGGGACTGGGGCTGTGGGATAGCAGGTATAGTAGGGAGAGATGGTGCCTATAGTAGCAGTGGGGGGATAATAGCCTCTGGGAAGGGACTGGGGCTGTGGGATAGCAGGTATAGTAGGGAGAGATGGTGCCTATAGTAGCAGTGGATAATAGCCTCTGGGAAGGGACTGGGGCTGTGGGATAGCAGGTATAGTAGGGAGAGATGGTGCCTATAGTAGCAGTGGGATAATAGCCTCTGGGAAGGGACTGGGGCTGTGAGATAGCAGGTATAGTAGGGAGAGATGGTGCCTATAGTAGCAGTGGGGGGATAATAGCCTCTGGGAAGGGACTGGGGCTGTGGGATAGCAGGTATAGTAGGGAGAGATGGTGCCTATAGTAGCAGTGGGATAATAGCCTCTGGGAATGGACTGGGGCTGTGAGATAGCAGGTATAGTAGGGAGAGATGGTGCCTATAGTAGCAGTGGGGGGATAATAGCCTCTGGGAAGGGACTGGGGCTGTGGGATAGCAGGTATAGTAGGGAGAGATGGTGCCTATAGTAGCAGTGGGGGGATAATAGCCTCTGGGAAGGGACTGGGGCTGTGGGATAGCAGGTATAGTAGGGAGAGATGGTGCCTATAGTAGCAGTGGGGGGATAATAGCCTCTGGGAAGGGACTGGGGCTGTGGGATAGCAGGTATAGTAGGGAGAGATGGTGCCTATAGTAGCAGTGGGATAATAGCCTCTGGGAAGGGACTGGGGCTGTGGGATAGCAGGTATAGTAGGGAGAGATGGTGCCTATAGTAGCAGTGGGGGGATAATAGCCTCTGGGAAGGGACTGGGGCTGTGGGATAGCAGGTATAGTAGGGAGAGATGGTGCCTATAGTAGCAGTGGGGGGATAATAGCCTCTGGGAAGGGACTGGGGCTGTGGGATAGCAGGTATAGTAGGGAGAGATTGTGCCTATAGTAGCAGTGGGGGGATAATAGCCTCTGGGAAGGGACTGGGGCTGTGGGATAGCAGGTATAGTAGGGACAGATGGTGCCTATAGTAGCAGTGGGATAATAGCCTCTGGGAAGGGACTGGGGCTGTGGGATAGCAGGTATAGTAGGGAGAGATGGTGCCTATAGTAGCAGTGGGGGATAATAGCCTCTGGGAAGGGACGGGCGCTGTTGGGATAGCAGGTATAGTAGGGAGATTATGGTGCCTTTAGTAGCAGTGGGATAATAGCCTCTGGGAAGGGACTTGGGGCTGTGGGATAGCAGGTATAGGAGGGAGAGATGGTGCCTGTAGTAGCAGTGGGGGGGATATACCCTGGGAGGGACTGGGCTGTGTGGATAGCAGGTTATAGTAGGGAGTGAGTGCTTATAGTAGCAGTGGGGGGATAATAGCCTCTGGGAAGGGACTGGGGCTGTGGGATAGCAGGTATAGTAGGAGAGATGGTGCCTATAGTAGCAGTGGGGGGATAATAGCCTCTGGGAAGGGACTGGGGCTGTGGGATAGCAGGTATAGTAGGGAGAGATGGTGCCTATAGTAGCAGTGGGGGATAATAGCCTCTGGGAAGGGACTGGGGCTGTGGGATAGCAGGTATAGTAGGGAGAGATGGTGCCTATAGTAGCAGTGGGGGGATAATAGCCTCTGGGAAGGGACTGGGGCTGTGGGATAGCAGGTATAGTTAGGGAGAGATGGTGCCTATAGTAGCAGTGGGGGGATAATAGCCTCTGGAAGGGACTGGGCTGTGGATAGCAGGTATAGTAGGGAGAGATGGTGCCTATAGTAGCAGTGGGGGATAATAGCCTCTGGGAAGGGACTGGGGCTGTGGGATAGTAGGTATAGTAGGGAGAGATGGTGGCTAATAGTAGCAGTGGGGGGATAATAGCCTCTGGGAAGGGACTGGGGCTGTGGGATAGCAGGTATAGTAGGGAGAGATGGTGCCTATAGCAGCAGTGGGGGATAATAGCCTCTGGGAAGGGACTGGGGCTGTGGGATAGCAGGTATAGTAGGGAGAGATGGTGCCTATAGTAGCAGTGGGGGGATAATAGCCCTCTGGGAAGGGACTGTGGCTGTGGGATAGCAGGTATAGTTGGGAGAGATGGTGCCCTATAGCAGCAGTGGGGGATAATAGCCTCTGGGAAGGGACTGGGGCTGTGGATAGCAGGTATAGTAGGGAGAGATGGTGCCTATAGCAGCAGTGGGGGATAATAGCCTCTGGGAAGGGACTGGGGCTGTGGGATAGCAGGTATAGTAGGGAGAGATGGTGCCTATAGTAGCAGTGGGGGGATAATAGCCTCTGGGAAGGGACTGGGGCTGTGGGATAGCAGGTATAGTAGGGAGAGATGGTGCCTATAGTAGCAGTGGGATAATAGCCTCTGGGAAGGGACTGGGGCTGTGGGATAGCAGGTATAGTAGAGGATACCTCTGTTTTAAGGAGACTAAATTTAGTAGTATTTGGCAGCTCTTGTTACCATTGGAGTGTATTCACATTAAATACAGGAATTAATACTAATATGGGAATAATTTGCCGCCCTCATTGCTCCCTTCCTCCCTATCCCGCTCTCTCTCGCTCTTTGCCTGTTGCTTTATGAGCACTCGAGTTTTCCCATTAAAGCACAATCCATTCTTTTGTGACCCTGGAATATAAGGTCAAATAAGCAGTTCCAACTCCATTTATTCCCCGACAATAGCACAATCATAACCTCGCTCGCCGGCATAGAATGTGCCGCTATGGGCTGCGTATGGTATAACACTTTCCTTCTGTAAACCTGCCATTGTCAGGCACACATTGTGCCACTCCAGCGGGTCAGGGTCACTGAAGGAATATTCCATTGTGCCTTAATGGGTAGCGTTGGATTATGCACTTTCTCACGTTCTTTGTTGTTTTTTGCAAATATATGATTTAAGTGATGGAATAGCTGCAAAATGTCATTATTCTGTGCCGATTTGCTCTAGGAAATTGTAATTCTTTTATGTGATTCTTTCTGTCATTTAGTTGCCCTTTAACCTTCCGCCTCTGATAAAAATTATTGTTTTCTTCATACACCCTGCTAATATATTTACACAGTCGCAAATACACAGGTTTTCTTTCAATATTTCCATTCAGTACCATTTGACCTG
This sequence comes from Xenopus tropicalis, assembly GCF_000004195.4. Classification (NCBI taxonomy): domain Eukaryota; kingdom Metazoa; phylum Chordata; class Amphibia; order Anura; family Pipidae; genus Xenopus; species Xenopus tropicalis. Next base: position 12,920,850 of record NC_030684.2, read on the forward strand.
CGCCATATAACTATTTTTTATTTTGTTTAATGATATATATTTTTTCCTCATGTATAAGGTCCTGGGGATGTTTGGTCTTTATTTTTATTTTTATCGATCTGAATTATTTGATATTGAAATTAAATCATCTCATGTTCAGAATTTTACATTCTGGAATGAGGAATAAATTGATACGGAAACATTGAAAATTATTTTTTTAAAAATGGGAAAGTTCCTGGTACTGTATTAAAAAATCACTGGTAGCTACAGTCAGGGATAATAACTACTGGGTAATGTGTATAATGCCAGGTTAGAAAGGAAGAATAGAATTAGAAAAAAAACACACAGAGAAACAGTGGGTAAATTTCACTGAAAAATTAATTTTCAAAATTTTGTAAACATCAGAATGGCCTGGTATTTATTTTTTTATTTATAGAATATATTTGGGTTTAAAAAAACACAAAAAATAAAATAGGGAAAAGCAATATTAGCTGCAGTGAGGGGGTGCCAGTGACTAAATAATGGCTTATAATACTGGGTTACAAAGAGAGAATATAAGAGAAAAAACAAACCTCTCAAATAGAAAAATATCCATGTCTGTACTGCAGTAAAATCACATTTTTTAAGTGATCCCACTATAAAACAATTAACAAAAATCCGGTATATTGTCCGGTAAAATCCGGTTTATTGTCTTTGAAGTGGAAATGAATTTATTGAAATTACAAAGACAAACATTTTTACAAATTCAGGTTCTAGGCCAGAACGGGCCTATTTTTTTGTCATACAGGTATGGAGGTCTGCTATCTGGAAACCCGTTATCCAGAAAGTTCCAAATTACAGGAAGGCAATCTCCCATAGAATCAATTATAAGCAAATAATTCTAATTTTTAAAAATTATTCCCTGTACTCGATCCCAAATAAGATATAAATACCCCTTATTGGGGGCAGAACAGCCCTATTGGGTTTATTTCATGGTTAAATGATTCCCTTTTCTCTGTAATAATAAAACAGTACCTGTACTTGATCCCAACTAAGATATAATTACCCCTTATTGGGGGCAGAACAGCCCTATTGGGTTTATTTCATAGTTAAATGATTCCCTTTTCTCTGTAATAATAAAACAGTACCTGTACTTGATCCCAACTAAGATATAATTACCCCTTATTGGGGCAGAACAGCCCTATTGGGTTTATTTAATGGTTAAATGATTCCCTTTTCTCTGTAATAATAAAACAGTACCTGTACTTGATCCCAACTAAGATATAATTACCCCTTATTGGGGGCAGAACAGCCCTATTGGGTTTATTTAATGGTTAAATGATTCCCTTTTCTCTGTAATAATAAAACAGTACCTGTACTTGATCCCAACTAAGATATAATTACCCCTTATTGGGGGCAGAACAGCCCTATTGGGTTTATTTACTGGTTAAATGATTCCCTTTTCTCTGTAATAATAAAACAGTACCTGTACTTGATCCCAACTAAGATATAATTACCCCTTATTGGGGGCAGAACAGCCCTATTGGGTTTGTTTCATGTTTAAATAATCTTTTAGCAGACTTAAGGTAGGAGATTCAAATTACGGAAAGAACCCCAGGTCCCGAGCATTCGGAATAATGGGTCCCATACCTGTACAGGGAACATTGCCTAGTGAAAGAAAATGAAACTGTCCAATGTCCATTTCTGAAAACATATTCCTTTGTTTTTAAAGTATTTGTATTTGAAATAAACACTGAAAACAGAATTTGTTTATCCCTCTCTCTATTCAGGTCTGACACAATGTAGAAGAAGCCGAATCTTCTGAAGTTCTGCTTCTGGAGTCAGAACAAATAGAAGTAGCCAGACACATACTGCTTATTAATAGAATTTTTTAACATTAATATACATTGGGAATTTGTCTTTGTGCCATCCACCGGCACAGTTCCCAATGCAGCAAAAATAGGCATAAAATGCATTTATAAAGATAGATATAAATGGTTATTTTCACACCAATTTACCTACCATTTAGGACGACTTAAGTGAATCTAAAACGTAAATGGACGTGGTATAATATAGGTAAATGTTGATGAGAATCATATTTTCTACCCCATATTTACTGTATATCTGATGCCCCATAACTCTTTATGTGTATTTATAGTACAGCAATACATATAATTATAGAAATTATAGAAAAGCATATAAAAGGCAATTAAAGTTATTCCATCACCCTATACATTTCAAGGAATTTAATTAAAAAAAACCCCTAAACCTCAGCTGTTATGGTTGTTTTATCATTGATTGGTGGGGAGGATCTTATGGGAAATGGAGAATTTGGTAAAAATTGGCAAATAAACACTGTAGCAAATCCACAAGAGTTTATCCACAATAGGAATGTTTACAAAAAAACACATTAAATAGCTCAATTAATGATAGTTTTGATTTAAATTTTTGGAATGAGGGTGAAATTTGGGGTTTTAAACGACGAGCCCCAAAGTCCTGCATTGTTATATACAGCGTTACTCCCCCTTCCATTGCATTTATTTATAAATAGACCATTTAGAATGAGGGCATAGCTTACTATGTGCCCAGGAGGTGAATTCATTATTGGTATATTTGCACTTGTTATTTGTAAAGGAGCTGCCATATAGCATGTATCTGCCTATATTTTTCACAGGCCGCTATTTTTAACTGTTTCAATGCTGTGTGAGTGTCGAGGCTCAAAGATTCACATGAATGTATTTTATAGAGAATATTTTACAGGACAGGATCTGGACCCTGGCTTTTGGTTGAGAAAATATTAGCAAGTCCTAGGATCTATAAAGAACTAGGGCAAGTAAAATGGCGGCTTTCTTGCTGACTGGCAATGTAATGACACAAGAGAAACTGGACGTGCAGTCACTGTGGGCCCCAGGACTATACTGTACATAGTATGGACCCATAATGATATGAGACGATAAAGAGAACAACAACACTGCACATTTATCAGCATTTATCTTCCCTTTATTTAGGGAAGGGAGAGACAGGGTGCTGGCAGCCATTTTGAAAACAGGATTGTGTCTTTCCTTGCCGACTGATTTCACATCCACTATAAACGGAAACATCAAGAAACAGCCTTTATTTCAGTTTACCAATCCAGTTAATTTCCTTCTACTCGGTGTTTGTTGCACCAGCCTCCATTTTCTCCACAGGAGTCTAATAAACAAGGATATATAGGGGTTTTCATTTTATAACCATTTATGTGCAGTTCCTTCTTAATGATCATCCTTTGGCTTATGCTTCATAACTGCACTTGTTTTAAACTGCAGCCTGATGGGAAAAAAATTTTTTTTTTGCTTTGCTTTCCACTTCCTGGATCGGCCATCTTGCATTACTAATCACATACATTGCTTTGAGTCACAGTAAGCCATAGCAACCTATCAGCAATCTGTTTCGACCAGCCTACTAAGGGGGGTATTTATTAACACTGGAGAAAACATTACCGGCGATGTTGCCCATAGCAACCAATCAGCAATAAGATTTGAACAGTCAACTACAAGTTAGAAAACAAAAACAAAGATCTAATTGATCGCTATGGGCAACACTGCTGGTGAAGTTTGTCTCCAATGTAAATAAATACAATAAATATAATAAAGTAGAATCAAGACAGTTGCTATGGGGTAATAAACAAACAATAATAATAATAAACAGGTAGCAGAATCTAAGATGGCTGCCACATGCAACTCTTACAGAGGCAGTCACAATGACTGTGCAAAGTGCCCCTCTTTCAGGACAAATACGCCAAAGATGCCATTTAAATTTTCTTCCTTTATTTTTGGAATAAGTGATCATTACAGAAAGGTACAAATTTCTTACAAATATTATACATGTCACGGGGGACAGCAGGTTGTACATATTTACAGAATTAAAGTGACTTGTTTGTTTCATTTTTCCCGTTTGGAGGTTAAAATCCGATATACTCTAGAGGTAATATACGTTCATTTCTTTGTTTTTTTTAATAAGATATTTATATATATATATATTTATATATTTATTTATATAAAGGCTTTATACAAGGGAGGGAGCACGTGAGCATCAGGTAACGGGATTTGCAGACCCTGGTTCGGCTGGAGGCCTGCGGTTGGGGGCCCCAAGGGTTGGGGGCCCGGTAACTCCCAGAATAAACAAACAGATATGGCAGCTCCGTCCATTACCCACTTTTAAAGTGTCCATATTGTAGCTGGATTTAGAGTTCAGCGTTGTGGGCGTGGCCTTCACAGCACCATTGTTGGAATATGGTGTGCCAGGGTGGCAGGGTGTGGCACCGGCAGGGTTGGAGAGTGGGCCTGCAAGGAATTGTTGGGTGGGCGATGCCTGGCACTTTTCTGATGGGCTCGTAGGCCTGCCAGCTGTGAGTAGGCACTCTGGCACACTTGGCATTTGTACGGACGCTCCCCGGTATGCAGACGGACGTGGTTACGTAGAGTGGAGGACTGGCTAAAGCGGCGGTTGCAGAAGCGGCAGACAAAGGGCTTGTCCAGGGTGTGGATGCGCATGTGGGAGCGCAGGTTGCTGCGGGAATTGAAGCCACGGTGGCAAATGACACAACGCATGCGGCCTGTCATGGTTGGCACAACGTCCACGCTTCCAAACTCCTCTGTGAGGGGAAAAAAAATTCATATTAGTTTGTATTTTCCTCCACATTCATATTATAAACTGCAACTCCCAGCATTCTCTGGAGGCACACTATTCTATAGGGCTATGGGGCAGGGTATTCCTGTGCTTACAACATGGTAGGGAATAAACTCCAAGTGCCCATGGGGCACTAAATGACCCACTGTATCAGACCTGGACTGGGATTCAAACTAGGCCCTGGCATTTCAGGTACACAGAGGCCCAAACACCCCCCCCCCCCCCACAGGCCCAATAAATAGTGACTGTCTGTGGCACCTTACAGCCCCCCTGGCATTCCCAGTACCCAGAGGCACAAACAGCCCCCCCAGCCCAATAAATAGTGACTGTCTGTGGCACCTTACAGCCCCCCTGGCATTCCCAGTACCCAGAGGCACAAACAGCCCCCCCCCAGCCCAATAAATAGTGACTGTCTGTGGCACCTTACAGCCCCCTGGCATTCCCAGTACCCAGAGGCACAAACAGCCCCCCAGCCCAATAAATAGTGACTGTTTCTGGCACCTTACAGCCCCCCTGGCATTCCCAGTACCCAGAGGCACAAACAGCCCCCCCCCAGCCCAATAAATAGTGAGTGACTATGGCACCTTACAGCCCCCCTGGCATTCCCAGTACCCAGAGGCACAAACAGCCCCCCCAGCCCAATAAATAGTGACTATGGCACCTTACAGCCCCCCTGGCATTTGCCAGAACCAGCAGATTGCCAGTCCAGCCTGCTCTGTATCAGGGTACATTCATCATATGAAAAATAGCATGTACTGTTTCAGAGTAGCAAGGGGAATCCTATACAACATTCTACTTCCTACTATTTTTTAGAGCTTCCTGACCAGGAAGTGACGCCATAACAGCTTCCTCCTCATCATTCACTTATTGTCACATTTATTAAAATGTGGCTGATAAAAAACACTTACCGTGCTTACTCTTTTTCTGTTCCTCTTCCATTCCTGGTACCCCCGGGATTCCAAGAAAGGTATTTGGGAAGTTTCCATACCAAACCAACAACTCCTGATCTGGTGGGATAGTCTGTAGAGAAAGAGGAAACGTTATTTCTCTACCGATAAAAAATACTGATTTGTAGTAAATTTACACATCATTTACCAACTGTAGAAACAACTAAAGGCTCTCAACAATAATACAGAGTGCTACTTTATTCATCTCTCTTTACTATACCTACTATTATCCCCCCACTGCTACTATAGGCACCATCTCTCCCTACTATACCTGCTATCCCACAGCCCCAGTCCCTTCCCAGAGGCTATTATCCCCCCACTGCTACTATAGGCACCATCTCTCCCTACTATACCTGCTATCCCACAGCCCCAGTCCCTTCCCAGAGGCTATTATCCCCCCACTGCTACTATAGGCACCATCTCTCCCTACTATACCTGCTATCTCACAGCCCCAGTCCCTTCCCAGAGGCTATTATCCCCCCACTGCTACTATAGGCACCATCTCTCCCTACTATACCTACTGCCCACAGCCCCAGTCCCTTCCCAGAGGCTATTATCCCCCCCACTGCTACTATAGGCACCATCTCTCCCTACTATACCTGCTATCCACAGCCCCAGTCCCTTCCCAGAGGCTATTATCCCTCCCACTGCTACTATAGGCACCATCTCTCCCTACTATACCTGCTATCCCACAGCCCCAGTCCCTTCCCAGAGGCTATTATCCCCCCACTGTTACTATAGGCACCATCTCTCCCAACTATACCTGCTATCCCACAGCCCCAGTCCCTTCCCAGAGGCTATTATCCCACTGCTACTATAGGCACCATCTCTCCCTACTATACCTGCTATCCCACAGCCCCAGTCCCTTCCCAGAGGCTATTATCCCCCCACTGCTACTATAGGCACATCTCTCCCTACTATACCTGCTATCCCACAGCCCCAGTCCCTTCCCAGAGGCTATTATCCCCCCACTGCTACTATAGGCACCATCTCTCCCTACTATACCTGCTATCCCACAGCCCCTGTCCCTTCCCAGAGGCTATTATCCCCCCACTGCTACTATAGGCACCATCTCTCCCTACTCTAACCTGCTATCCCACAGCCCCTGTCCCTTCCCAGAGGCTATTATCCCCCCACTGCTACTATAGGCACCATCTCTGCCTACTATACCTGCTATCCCACAGCCCCAGTCCCTTCCCAGAGGCTATTATCCCCCCACTGCTACTATAGGCACCATCTCTCCCTACTCTACCTGCTATCCCACAGCCCCTGTCCCTTCCCAGAGGCTATTATCCCCCCACTGCTACTATAGGCACCATCTCTGCCTACTATACCTGCTATCCCACAGCCCCTGTCCCTTCCCAGAGGCTATTATCCCCCCACTGCTACTATAGGCACCATCTCTCCCTACTATACCTGCTATCCCACAGCCCCAGTCCCTTCCCAGAGGCTATTATCCCACTGCTACTATAGGCACCATCTCTCCTTACTATACCTGCTATCCCACAGCCCCAGTCCCTTCCCAGAGGCTATTATCCCCCCACTGCTACTATAGGCACCATCTCTCCCTACTATACCTGCTATCCCACAGCCCCAGTCCCTTCCCAGAGGCTATTATCCCACTGCTACTATAGGCACCATCTCTCCTTACTATACCTGCTATCCCACAGCCCCAGTCCCTTCCCAGAGGCTATTATCCCCCACTGTTACTATAGGCACCATCTCTCCCTACTATACCTGCTATCCCACAGCCCCAGTCCCTTCCCAGAGGCTATTATCCCACTGCTACTATAGGCACCATCTCTCCTTACTATACCTGCTATCCCACAGCCCCAGTCCCTTCCCAGAGGCTATTATCCCCCCACTGCTACTATAGGCACCATCTCTCCCTACTATACCTGCTATCCCACAGCCCCAGTCCCTTCCCAGAGGCTATTATCCCCCACTGCTACTATAGGCACCATCTCTCCCTACTATACCTGCTATCCCACAGCCCCAGTCCCTTCCCAGAGGCTATTATCCCCCACTGCTACTATAGGCACCATCTCTTCCTACTATACCTGCTATCCCACAGCCACAGTCCCTTCCCAGAGGCTATTATCCCCCCACTGCTACTATAGGCACCATCTCTCCCTACTATACCTGCTATCCCACAGCCCCAGTCCCTTCCCAGAGGCTATTATCCCCCCACTGCTACTATAGGCACCATCTCTCCCTACTATACCTGCTATCCCCCAGCCCCAGTCCCTTCCCAGAGGCTATTATCCCCCCACTGCTACTATAGGCACCATCTCTCCCTACTATACCTGCTATCCCACAGCCCCAGTCCCTTCCCAGAGGCTATTATCCCCCCACTGCTACTATAGGCACCATCTCTCCCTACTATACCTGCTATCCCCCAGCCCCAGTCCCTTCCCAGAGGCTATTATCCCCCCACTGCTACTATAGGCACCATCTCTCCCTACTATACCTGCTATCCCCCAGCCCCAGTCCCTTCCCAGAGGCTATTATCCCACTGCTACTATAGGCACCATCTCTCCCTACTATACCTGCTATCCCACAGCCACAGTCCCTTCCCAGAGGCTATTATCCCACTGCTACTATAGGCACCATCTCTCCCTACTATACCTGCTATCCCACAGCCCCAGTCCCTTCCCAGAGGCTATTATCCCCCCACTGCTACTATAGGCACCATCTCTCCCTACTATACCTGCTATCCCACAGCCACAGTCCCTTTCCTGTTTGGTTGCAGTGGATTTATCTAGTCTGTTATTATTTTTAATAATAAAGAAAATGGTTTTGAGTTCTGATATCATTCTGGGTTTCTCCTTTTGACTCCCCACTGGTAGCTCCGTGGTTACCAAGGCCACTAGTGAATAGGTTATTTTACACGGTTCCTTTAAACAAACACACCAGGGGGATGCGGGATAAAGGCAGTGAATGGGGAGGGGGCAGTTCATTATGTTGGGTGCTTGTGTGAGCTGTTGGCTCCTAACAAAGCGCTAAGTGGTGACCTTGGGGGGAGAAGAGAATGGAAGACAGGGCAAACTCACATTAGACTTGATCAAGGGGGGAGTCATAACGAGTTAAAGCTTGGATTTGTCAGGAGGAAATAAAGAAATGGCAAGGTATGTAGAAGGCTTTTATTAGCTAACTGATGTTTATAGATACGAATTCCAGAAGCACTTAAGTCTCTTCTCCAAGCCTGGCCGCAGAAGATATCTATCAGCCTCTCTAAGGTTCATGAGATATTCTCTGCACCCTGCCATTTGGTGGATGGCAAATTGATTTCTATTTTTCCTGTATGACAAGAGAATAACCTTGCTGCTGTGATGGGAATATGAGAGCCCCCTATTCTAGTGGCTGAGCGCCGTGCAATCAGGGCTAACAGTGCTGCTCAACTGAAGCCAACCAAGGGCCTCTCTACTGGAAAGGTATGGTTATATATTACCGCCCATTTGGTATTGTATCCTTGGATAATCCAGGCTCTGCTAAACTTTAAGCCGCTACATAGTTTGCCTTCAGTACAAGCTCAGGCCATGTTTGGCCCTTCGGCCTATGGCCCTGCCAAGCAGTTGGGGGGCATTGCAGGTAAAGGAAGGCAAGATGGAGATAGTGCCAATAGCCTGCTGCTAACTATAAAGATGGGGGTACCCAGAAACCACGGCCTAAGAAAGCAAAGCTGGACTTACCTCGGTGGCTTTGTAGAAGATGCTGTTCCCAATCTGCACTACCTCCAAGTTCTGCTCTTGCTCGTTCCGCGCACACTTGATGTACGTCATCCAACTGCGATGGTCCTCTTGGCTGGCATCAATAAAATAGCGCACCGTGCCATCTTCATTAAACACCTAGTGGGACCAAGGCACATATTTAGGATTATGAACAGCTCCTGGGACCCTTAGCACTTGGGCCCACAACATGGCATAAAGCTGCAACAACCAATCAGCAAGAAGCTTTTCACTGGTCAACTGTTTTGTTAAGCAAATATATACTTGGTTGCTCTGGGTTACTAGACCTGGTCGAAACCTTGTAAAGGTGGCCTCAAAGTGTAAGCAGCATCTGACTACTAAAGGCTGCTGGGAGTTGTAGTTATGCTACAATAGCATATTATAGATAATAATAATAGAATACAGGCTTCATTGGAGATTAATGTGCTTGATAAATGTTATGTAAAGGTTTCCTGCTTCTCAATTGTGTGTATATATATATATATATAATATATATAATGGAAATATATATATATATTACAGACCCCCAACTGAAACGGCTTTCTCTGTACAATTATGTAACATACAACTGCCGTCTCTTGATTTCAAAATTCATTAAGAAACTGAAAAGGAGTTTTTAAGCATTTATCCATTGTGACCTGATGTTAAATCAAGGGGAACTTAACCCTATAATTGAAAAAAGTTATCAGTCCAAATGAATGTTGTATTAATTATTATTATTATTAGTAGTAGTATGGTTATTATTATTATTAGTAGTAGTAGTAGTATGGTTATTATTATTATTATTATTAGTAGTAGTAGTAGTAGTATGGTTAATAATAATAATAATAATAATAATAATAATAATATATTTAATATCAAAATACCCAATATACAATGCAGCCTCTTTATATACAGTAAGAGATGCAGCTGCTTTCCCACAGAGCTTACAATCTAATAGTGATATTTTGCTTTAAGTATAGGATGTGCTGGTGATTCGTAATTCAAATTGAAAATAAAATCCATGTGTGAAACCCGAAAATAATACAAAAAATAATTTTTAAAATATTAATAACCATTAATGGTATTTGAACTCATTTGCACAGAAAAGACAAGATCCCATCACATATAAACGAGTCGGTTCCATTGCTCAGTTTCAGCCCTTTTAATGCTAATTGGGTTTTTATCTAATTTCTTTAGTGGTAAAACTGTCAGCCCCTTATAATTACATGAAAATTGCCGCCTTTGTTTCCCCTCTATTAAAGTCATCATTAGTTAAGCAGATAAACAGTAATGAGAGATTCGCTCTGTACATGAGATAAATCCCTTTGGGGTGTGGGTTGTGCCATTACACTGATAAGCTTTTCCCATTTGCTCCCTGTGGAAGTGCCAGGGGCATAGGGTGGCAGGGTGGGGCAATGGGGGGGCTTGTACTGGACCCCAGTGTCCATTAGGTGGTGCTGCTGTTATGCACATATTGGGGCAGAAGAGCTGGCAATCACTTTGTACATTTAAACATAGAAAAGGTGTTTGAGAACTAAAGTAAAAGCAGAAAATCAGGGGGGTGTTGTATAAACTGGGCAGGACCCCCAAAACCCTTCTCCATGACGCAGGGTACCCCTATTATCACATGTCTGATCTTCACTCCCCCTATCACATTTATAATTGGGGTTCACTATAATGTGGGGGAGTCTGAGATTAATCGACTTGACCTCCCATTCCCATTGGCTGTGTCCTACTGGCCTGGCTTTCAACTTCGATCTAATCAAGTGCTAATCTGATTCAATTAACTTCCCCCCCGGGGGCTTCGCTTTTTTTTGCCCCTTCTCCCGTGTAAATCAGTGATAAGGATCCCACCAGTGCTTGGGACTCACCTCCCACATCAAGTTGTTGTTTTTGCACAGATCCACATGCTCTGGGGAGATGACTCTGCCAGTGAAAGGGCCCATCTCGGTGCCAGCCTTGATCCAAGTCTTGGAGAAAATGCCCAGTCCCTCCCCAGGAATGGAGCTCTGAGCGATGATCACTTCTGAGGGCAAAACCAAGCTGGAGAGCTTCTGGACTTCTGTAGACAAGAGAGGGCAAAGGGGTTAGAATAAAGAGATGCCAAAAGAGGTCCATACCCAGAGAGAAAGATTTAGTAAGGGTTCCGACTACCTTTATAAAATATATATTCTCCTACTGCCTACTGGCAACTGCTCATCAGTTGGCTAAAGCTATTCATCCAATTTGTATCAACGAAATAAGAAAGTGATTTCCTTATAGAATTATCTCAATATAATAATAAACATATTGACAGAAGTCGTTGTGTTCGATCCATTCGCAACGAATTTCGCGCAGAAGGACTACGGGGAAGCGATTGCGCCGCATTTAAAAAGAAGACATTTCAACCTTGCGCTTTTTCCCTTATATCCCAGCAATTTGCGGTCACACTCGTAACTAAATAAATCGGAACTCGCTTTATTTCCATTTACAAAGAGCATTTCTCAACCAATACAATTACATTTTATTTTTCTGTACTATAGAGAATTGTGTCTGTAAAGCGCTGCGTCCAAATTGAAATGATCCAAATGAAAGCGCACTCCTCGGATCGCTGCGATCTTTGCCGACTTAATAAAATGCAACTTTGAAATCCCATTGAATTCAGATTCAGATATATTTTTTTTCATTTCGTACCAGGGTACCTGGGGGGTGTTTAAAAAGGGGGCATTTTAAAAAATGGGCTGAATGGAGAGGGGTTAAATAGTGTCACCTATATTTCCAGCCAGCAATTTGTCACACTGTTAAAGTGATAGGCATTCATGAAACTCGACAAGAAAGGAATGACTAATTCTAAATTCATTAGCCTTTATGAAAGCCGCAGCGATACATTTCTGTTCCATGTACACAGGGGGGTCTATAAAGGCGCAGGAATTTCACAGACAAAATGGGGAGATTAAATGGTTGACATGATATGAATGCAAATGGATTTTTAGTTTTCATGGCAAATTAAGGAAGGAACAGTAAGGAGAATGGCGGGGACAAAGCCCGGGCAATAGATGCCAAGGGAAGGGAAAGAGATTGATGAATGGGGGGAATAAGATCTTGAGACAGGTTAAAGAAAAGGGACTTTTTATTGTCCCCCTGCCCTGTGTTGGAGTTGGTTTAAGTGGGAACCTTCCACAGGTCACTCCCGAGTTAACTAAATGAATTATAAAGCTTTCTCCCTTCAGTCTGCGGCTATTACACGCCTTGTGAGCTGTGAGGGGCGCAGGGAGACCCTCCCAAACTCATAATGACATGGGGGGCTGGGGGGGGGAATGGGGGGGGGAATGGGAAAAAGTCAAAGGGGATTTTGTGAGGGAATCTGAGTAGAATAGAGTTGGGGATTTCAAGGGAGGTTGGTAAATCTCACAGAGCGCTGGGAAAATGCCCAAATCACAATGTGTGAGTGTATAAATGTGTGTATATAAATATGTGTATATAAATATGTGTATAAATGTGTGTGTGAGTGTGTAACTGTGTGTGCAACTGTGTGTATAAATGTGTGTGCAACTGTGTGTATATAACTGTGTGTATAAATGTGTGTGTGTGTGTAAATGTGTGTAGGATACACTAAACTTGTATATTAGCCCCTTCACAGGTACCGACATTGCCTGTCGATTGCAAGTCTGACTGCTGTCTGTCTCAGTTTATCTGTGCAGTCTTGTAAGTCTATCTGTCTGACTGTCTATAAATTTGTCTGTACTTGTCTACCTCTATCTATCATCTCTCTCTTTACCTTTCTCTCTGTATATCTCTCTCTGTATCTTTGTGTATATCTTTCTTTCTTTCTTATCTTTCTGTCATCTATTTTTCTCATCTCTGTCTCTTACTATCTTTCCGTCTATCTATCTATCTATCTATCTATCTATCTATCTATCTATCTATCATCTATCTATCTATTTATCAATCTATCTATCTATCTATCTATCTATCTATCATCTATCTATCTATCTATCTATCTAACTATCTATCTCTCTATTTCTATCTATCTGTCTGTTCTGTCTATATCTATCTATCTATCTATCTGAATCTATCTATCTATCTACCTATCTATCTACCTATCTATCCAGTCTGAAGCTCTGTGAGTGACAAGAAAGGGTTTAGTGCCTGAGAGGAGAAGGAATAAGTTGGGGACCAGAGAGAATGGCTGCTGGGCCCCCACCCCTCAGTGCCAGTGGGTACTCAGCCCCAGAGAAGGACTGTGCCAGTGGGTACTCACCCCCACCCCTCAGTGCCAGTGGGTACTCACCCCCACCCCTCAGTGCCAGTGGGTACTCACCCCCACCCCTCAGTGCCAGTGGGTACTCACCCCCACCCCTCAGTGCCAGTGGGTACTCACCCCCACCCCTCAGTGCCAGTGGGTACTCACCCCCACCCGTCAGTGCCAGTGGGTACTCACCCCCACCCCTCAGTGCCAGTGGGTACTCACCCCCACCCCTCAGTGCCAGTGGGTACTCACCCCCACCCCTCAGTGCCAGAGGGTACTCACCCCCAGAGAAGGACTGTGCCAGTTGTTACTCACCCCCACCCCTCAGTGCCAGTGGGTACTCACCCCCACCCCTCAGTGCCAGAGGGTACTCACCCCCAGAGAAGGACTGTGCCAGTGGGTACTCACCCCCACCCCTCAGTGCCAGTGGGTACTCACCCCCACCCCTCAGTGCCAGTGGGTACTCACCCCCAGAGAAGGACTGTGCCAGTGGGTACTCACCCCCACCCCTCAGTGCCAGTGGGTACTCACCCCCACCCCTCAGTGCCAGTGGGTACTCACCCCCACCCCTCAGTGCCAGTGGGTACTCACCCCCACCCCTCAGTGCCAGTGGGTACTCACCCCCAGAGAAGGACTGTGCCAGTGGGTACTCACCCCCAGAGAAGGACTGTGCCAGTGGGTACTCACCCCCACCCCCCAGTGCCAGTGGGTACTCACCCCCACCCCTCAGTGCCAGTGGGTACTCACCCCCAGAGAAGGACTGTGCCAGTGGGTACTCACCCCCAGAGAAGGACTGTGCCAGTGGGTACTCACCCCCACCCCCCAG